>NC_079442.1:38447486-38457486 GCF_903798145.1 Danio aesculapii | reverse complement strand
TTTCTCCAGCATTTGGAGTTTTGCTTTGGGAGATTGCGACGTACGGGATGTCTCCATACCCAGGAATTGACCTGTCTCAGGTGTATGACCTGCTGGAGAAAGGCTACCGCATGGAGCAGCCCGAAGGCTGTCCTCCTAAAGTCTACGAGCTCATGAGAGCCTGTGAGTATCACAAAAACCTTCAAATAGATTGTTCCTCAGTTATGTTCATGCATACTACTCTAGCTGTGAGATATTAGGTAAGCATGTTTGGTTTGTGTGTTGGCAGGCTGGCAGTGGAGTCCACTGGATAGACCCTCATTTGCTGAGATTCATCAGGCCTTTGAAACCATGTTTCATGACTCGAGCATTTCAGAAGGTATCATCTGTTTTGAGTGGCATATACACTTGATAATCACAGTGAAAACTCAACAGTAAAGTTTTAAATATTAACAAACAATATAACAACAAATGCAAAACAATGACATTTCCTGTTCACCTATTTACCCTCAATTGAGTCCAAAACTTTTTTTTTCTGTTGAACACACAGAAGATACATATTTTTTTACCTGCTTATTAACCTATATTGTACAGGAAAATAAAAACAAATATTTTCCCCAACTCTTCCCCCATAAACAAAACACAATTACAATTACACCTAAAAATATATAAAAAAAATTTTTAGGCCATGGTGCTCCACCATGATGCTTTTTTTAGGCCACGAGGCCATCTTGCTCCACCGAAAAAAGGGGGCTTGCCATCTCCAGGTTGGAAGAAAGTCCTTACCCCAGGTGGAGGAGTTGGGATTTTGTTCACAAGTGAGGGAAGGATGGAACGTGAGATTGACAGGCAGCTCGGTGCAGCGGCAGCAGTAATGCGGTCGATGTACTGGTCCGTCGCAGTGAGGAAGGAGCTGAGCCAAAAGGCAAAGCTCTCGATTTACCGGTCAACCTACATTCATTCTCTCACCTATGGTCATAGGTTTGGGTCAAGATCTCGGATACAAGCGGCCAAAATGAGTTTTCTTCGCAGGGCGCACCGTTATAGGTGAGGAGTAGAGTCACTGTTCCTCCACATCGAGAGAAGCCAGCTAAGGTGGCCCGGGCACCTGTTTTTGATGCACCCTGGACGCCTACCTAGGGAGGTGTTCCAGGCATGTCCCACCGGGAGGAGACCTCAGGAAAGACCCAGGACACGCTGGAGGGACTATGTCTCTTGGCTGACCTGGGAACGCCTCGGAATCCCCCTAGAGCAGCTGGAGGAAGTGTCTGGGGAGAGACACCAAAACCCGGCCCTGGAAAAGTGGAAGAAAATAAAATTAAATGATTAAGTAATACACATATACATTAAACAAAAAAAATATGAACATACGATCCAGATACTTATACGATACACTCTATAGAAGAAGTACTCGCATACTCTTAATTGGTTGCATGCCTTTGAAAGAAGATATTCTGAGGTATGTTTTAAACTGGTGTTTACTGGTTTCCAAAATAGTTTAAAATATCTTCTTTTGTGTTCAACAGAAGAAAGAAACTTTTTAAAAATGGTTTGGAACAAGTGGAGGATTCAAATGAACATTTAATGAAAATTTAACTACTACTATTTTGATGAAGAATGCAATATTAACATGCCCCTTCTCTCTGCTGACCCTTCTCCAGAGGTAGCTGAAGAGCTGTGTAAAACTGCATCTGGTGGGCAGAGTGGAGTTGCCCACACTTTCGGCCCTGATATGCCACTCTTACCCTCAAAGTCTCGTGGGCAGAAGAAACACTCAGAGAACAAAGAGAATATGGAGGAGGCAGGACCCCACGGCCCTGCAGGTATACAGGCTCAACTCCGGCTCAGTCGGCTCAGAAAGAAGCTCAAGAGAATGGGAGTGGTGTTCCTTATTGATTAACACTGCTACCCAGTATATAACGCCTTCAAATATAATTAATGTGGATTGGGTTATGAAAGTTATGTGTTGTATTTATATCATTGTCTTTTTTCATGTGTATCAATATTAGAAGACTCGCATGTTTATAAACAGTCAACAGATTTTTCTCATGGTTTGTTTTTCTTACTGTAAATGCATCTGATTTAATTCTGGTTTGACCCAATTTTCTGCATGTTACTAAACCCCAAGTATGCACAAGCACCTCACCCACTGCATGTTCATCTATATTATGACTCAATTCTGTTTAACCTAATAGTCGGTTTCCACTGAGTGGTACAGTACGGTAAGGGGTGGTACGGGTCACCTTTATTAGGCTTGCGTTTCCACTGCCAAAAGGGTGCCAATGGTACCTTTGGTGGGCGTGGTGTACGACGGAAAGTTTGTCGACGTCATTCTCGCTCAAGGAAATGTCAAAGTAAAGCTGTAGGGGTGGTTCATATATCATATGAGAAGCCCTTCTCACAAAACAGATGCTTTATACACATAAATACTTGTGTATAAATGTTTATGACTAACCTTTCTATGAACATGATTTGATTATAGCTGCAGATCCATGATAAATATAGCCTACTGTAATGTCTGCAGTTATACATTATAATTAACGTCATAATTGCAACATATATGAACACATACGGCTTTTTACAGTCTCTGATATTTTACCAATTACAGAAAAACTCCACACAACAGACATTTAGTTCTTATTTGGGTTCAAAAACATGCAACATATAGCCTACAGTCAGTCAAACCTCTCATCTGTATCTTTACTTTTCACCAGCACATGTAACCTCTTGTTAGAAAGTAATTCCATCATTCAGAGTTCATAATAGTCTAAAAGGTGATGATAATAGTTAAACATTTTGTTCGTGTTTTAGGTTGCTGAAAGAATCATTTGCTCCTTTGTTTTTTCACGCTTCACTCTTGCGTTTGTCCGTTTCTGAAAGGATCAAATGTCAGAAGCACTTCAATAATCATGCGCACGTTATTATCATCAGCTCAAGAAGTTAATTATTTTTAAAAAAATAGACGCGCGACGAGCGCAACCGAGAAGGTGAAACTGCTCGCGCTTTTAGATGGCCTCGTAAAACAAAAACAGGACATGGCAGATGTTTGTTGTTCTTGGCTTTGTGGCTGTTCATCAAGACGACGACAAGGTTTGTTTGTGCTCAGGTCGACCATGGCTCGTTATTATATGTATATATTATCACTGTAATGTCTCTACTGTGTTTTTAAAAAATGGCCGTTCCTTTGTCCTGCTTGTCCACGAGTGAGTGACATATCTCTGTAAACCAATAGTGTTCAGCTGCTCGTCTAGCTCTTCCCCTTTGGTGTCCTTTAGTCCTGCTTGGGACCCTTTGCTAAGGGTACACAAAAAGTGGTACAGTATGGTTCACTTTTAGGTACCTTTTGACAATGGAAACAGCCATAAAAGTGTACCAAACCGAACTATACTGTACCACTCAGTGGAAACGGGCCCTTACTCACAATTAAAGAAGTTTTGATGTATTGTGCAATTTTTTTCTTATGTTTTTCTACGTAAAAATATTTATGCTTTATTTATTGAAATTCCATAAAGTTTATGTAAGATAAACATTTTATTTTGGGAATGTTAATATTTATATTGGTTTATATAATCTTTCTGTCATGCTATCAAACCTTTAAAGCATGCAAAAATATGCTTTTGTATGCCTGTATCTGAAACCTTTGTTTTTCCACAAAACCTAGGACAAACCTACTTTTCCCTACATATCAATTGATGCACTTTTTATTGCAAATACCTACATGCCTGTTTGCTACAGGACATATAAAACATACATAAAACACAAATCTTGGCCCACTCATAAAAGCCAGACCTGGCCCTGTGTCATGTCCTCATGTTTGAATTTTGAGCAAAAAAAGGAATTCATAGAAACATTACATGGTTTCTTGTATGAAAGGATTTGCCAGACTAGTTCATAAATTTTACAGTGGGTCAGCAGTAGAGTGCTAGTGCAGGTGATTTCAAATAAAACACCATAGCCTTCATTTACACTACAGATGTCAAACTCGGTTCCTGGAGGGCCACTGTTCTGCACAGTTTAGCTTTAACCCTAATTAACCATAACTGATCAAACTAATTGAGCCCTTCAGGCTTGTTTGAAACCTCCAGGTAAGTGTATTGAAGCAGGGTTGGAACTAAAGTGTGCAGGGCTGCAGCCCACCAGGGACTGAGTTTGACACCCCTGTTTTACACCATGACACCAAGACCCAACTGCAAAGGTATCACTTTATTTTGATGGTACTTTTTGAACATTTTGTTGACTATTTTATTAATATCTGAGCTGATTCTGCTCCAGCAAACAAGCATTCAACTGACCACAAAAAACTTTGCAAGTACTTGTCAACTTACATGAACCCTTACCCTAACCCTAACCTTGCAGTCTACTAATACTTTAATAAGAATTAGTTGGTATGTAGTTGCAATGTAACTTATAATCAACAAAATGTATTAAAGAAATGGTCTTAAACTCAATTGCCGGAGGGACGCAGCGCTGCACAGTTTAGCTCCAACCATCTCCAACTCACACCTGATTAATAGTCTCTAGTAGTCTTGAACACCTTGATTAGTTGGATCAACTGTGTTTTATTATGGTTGGAGCAAAACTGTGCAGAGCTGCGGCCCTCCAGGAATTAAGTTTGAGACATATGCATTAAATGGACCACCAAAATAAAGTTATACCATAAATATTAACTTCATAGTCAAAGAATCCACAATCTGACACTATATGAAATCTATGCACTCGATGTTAGCAACTGTTGTGTAGTGAGCATATGAAACAAGAAGTTTAAATAAGAATGCACATAAATGATTCGTCTGCATGTTGCATCACAACACATATCAACCACTGCCTCTTATTTTCCTTTGGTTTTGTTGTCTTGTTGTGTTTAGGTCTTGCAACATCCCTTTTTGTTGGTGATGGCCGCTCTAGCAGCTCTCCAGCCTTGCCTCGTAAACAGCGGGATAAGTCTCCCTCTAGCCTTCTGGAGGACTGCCAGGACACCACCTTCACCCGTGACCGAAAGGCTGGCTTCTTCAGTTCATTCATGAAGAAGAAGTCCATGTCCTCTTCTGCTACATCCTCACCTCAACAGCAACAGAACCTCCCAATGCCTCCCAAGAGGAGCAGCTCTTTCAGGGAGATGGAGACGCAGCCCCATAAAAAGTATGAGCCCACGGCTGGGTTTTCAGGTCCTCCTCCTCCTCTGCCTCAGACTGATGGATTGAGTTTCTCTCCATCTCACGGAGAGGGAAATCATGTGCAGTCCCGCTGTTGTGGGGCCACATTTGGGCAAAAGCCTTCAAGTTCAAACTCTGGAGCAACCTCTGGTCAAGTGGGAAGCAGCAGTAGCTGGGGAAGCCTAGCGGGCTTCTTCACCCCTCGCCTTATTAAAAAAACTCTAGGATTGCGGACTGGTAAATCTTCTGGGATAGACGAAGTGAGCGGAACAAAGCCATTCCCTCGCTCAAACTCAACATCCTCTATGTCTGCTGGGTTGCCAGATTTAGAGCGCATGGCATTGACATTACCAAGAAACCGTAGCAAACCTCCACTAGAGCGCACATCTTCTACCACCTCACAACCAGAAAATGGGGCAACACGACCTTCAGATGCAATCTTGAGAAAGCTTGATGAAGGTACGGCTCAGATACGGGATCGCCCCAAAGCCAAACTCTTGCCACGAGGGGTCGCAGGTGGAGTTAGAGCACCAGGTGTAGGGGGAGAGGCAGAATCGGACTCAAACACAAGGGGGAAAGATGGGCAAGATGACAGGCAAGGCTGGTCATCTCCATCCAAAACCTCCACCCTTGGTTCTGTCAATCTGCATAACCACAAAGTTCCAGTGCTGATCTCCCCGACTTTAAAGCACAGCTCGGGTGATGTACACCTAGTCGGCGTGGACTCTCAGGGCAACCGCTTCAAACTGCTGTCCGATAGTGGGGATCGTGACCGACCACGCCTGGTGAAGCCAAAATGTGCACCTCCTCCACCGCCCATGCTCCGCTCCCTCCAACACGCCTACAGTGCCGATGCAGCTGACGAAGCTGTCAGTGGGAACATGGAGGTCAATGGAGATACCATCAAAAGATCAGGAAGAGAAGCCAGGGGAGCACGTCCGTCAATACCACCACCACAAGTGCCTCCAGCCCCTGTAGTCCCCTCTAGTAACAACACCACGCAAACCAAGTTGGCCAATGGTGCTTCAAGTGGCGGACCTGGCCCTACTTCAGCTAAACCCACCCTTAGACGGACTCGACAGCAAACAGAAAGGATCCCTCTTGAGAAGATCAGCAAGGAGGCTCTTCTGGAATGTGCTGAATGCTTGAGTAGTGCTCTTCAAGGTAACACCGAGCTTTCATCCAGCAGCCAGGTCCTAGATGTGGGACACCAACTTTTGGACTACTGCTCGGGGTATGTCGATTGCATCTCACAGACACGTAATAAGTTTGCCTTTCGAGAGGCAGTAGGGAAACTAGAGTTGGGTCTTCAGGAGCTGCGCGCTTGCTCTACGGGTGGGGGAGTGGGACTTAGTGGACCTGGGACCAGCCCAGCTCTTGACAACTTGCACATGTGCATTAAAGAGATCAGTGATGTTGTGCAAAGGTAGCCACTGTGTTCACCTGTAGCTACACCTTCCAAAACTCCTCCTCCTGTACCCCTCGAGACTTTCTTTTTTTAACCTCCCAAAATCAATCTAGTTTTATTTAAATGTTGGGGGCAGAGAATATTCTCTAAGAAGTACCTCAGAAAAATAGTACAAACACACTCGCTCTATCTCTTTATTGTTTACAGGTGACTTTCTCCTTGAAATTGCCAGTTGGGAACAGAGTTTTTTTTTGTATATAAGCTTTTTGTCACAACCAAAATACACAGTTTTGTTTTTGACAGTTTTGTTTTTAATCAATATTTGCAGTTTTATCTTGATATGAGAGGATCCGTTTTTATGAAAAGACTGGGGTTGCACAGGTTTGGGTGAGCCAACTGCACGATAACTGGTCCACTTAATGGTCCATGATTTCAATTCAATTTTTGGATATTCAGTGCACTATTTAAACAAAAGTAACAGGACACTGCATTAAAATGTCAGTGAAAACATACAAATGCCCACAATTAAGAAATCATGGCTTTATTATAATATTGCTAGTTTAAAAGATACACTGTGGAATGCAAACACAGCCAATCCAATGCACATCTCATTTTAGCCATTACATGTGCTTCTCTCTACATCCCATACTGTCATTTTTAATTTGACCACGTTTGTTGAACAATCCAGCTTTTGATATCCATTGATAGTTTTATAGATCTTTTTGTAACTGGTCCTTATTTCGTCCATGTGTTGTTGTTGCTCATAGTGGTTTGTGTGGCATAGTTGAAATGGTGTTGGGTCTGTCACCACATGGATCCTATTTGGCCTTCTATATCCGTGGCCTTTCAATAATGCCCCCATCAGCCAGATGGCACAAAGCTACATTCAGACTCTCGAGTTCTCAAAGCTCAAGAATTCTCAACTTTTATTGATTTGCTATGGGGGAATTTATGACGTGCGGAAAGGAATTTATATTCGGACGCGAATAGTGTAATGGTGCCAACAGTAGCAGCAACACTACATACACAAGTATTGCCAAGTCTTTTAACACAATTGCTTTAGCACATTGATTTGTAAATTTATTTTGATTTCACTTTAGAATGTCGCCATTTGTAAACTTGAATTTTAAATTATTTTCTATTCAAAGCACAGGCATTTTTATGATATTGTAGATATTATTTGATACCCACGAACAGGCTGTGAAAGGTCATGCTCACTTGTGTCCTTGTGGTGAGATGTTGGTGTCAGGGTCTCCATCTGTGCATCTGCATTATGAATGTATTCATTTGTTAAAAACAGGAATGTTGTTTTGTGTGTGTGTGAGTGCGTGTGTAAGTGCGTGTTTGCATTTAATTTTTCTGTCTTTTCACAAATAGAAACATAGAGATTTCTTCAGGACACAAATGGTTACACATTTTCTGACTCTTCATGAAAGTAATAGATTTCTATCAGAATTTGCATAAATGAGATTTTTGTGGGTATCCTGCAATGTCAATGTTGAAATGTAAAGAGGAAGATTTGTACCGATTACACTGGAGCACATTTTTAAAGCATAAATGTTTATTGCCTTGCCTTAATTCACTATCTAGGGTATGAAATATGGAATTAATGAAAGAAGAAATATCCATGACATTTCAGTTCCACTGCAGCAGAAAAACATGCATCGTGTTTGTTCAGAATATTTTATTGCCACTCTGAATCATTTGCCAACGCTAACTCTTTTGCCCTTTGTTTTTCTGCCATGGGCAACGTTTTCTGATATTACATGGTGCCTTTGTGAGAGATTCAATGTCTGTGCACTGCAGAGTCATGTTAAAGGTCTGTTCATGTAACTGTGTTTTGCTCTCAAATGTTTGATATTGATTTTAAGGTGGCAAATGGGAATTTTTCAAGCCTTTATCGTCATTCAGGCTCTCAGACATCTGGGGATTTGAGGTGTCCAGCTTGAAAAGGAAAAAGTGCAATGATCTGTCCTTTACTAAAGAAAAAACAGTGCTTGAAGTCTGGTCTCATTTTACTGAACGAGCTCATCATTTGGTCAGGAATACCTCTCTTGTAATCACATTGAGAAGTTCGGTCTTTGAAACACATGCAGGTCATCTATTCCATTTATTATTATGTCTGAAAATATTTCGTTAGCAAGCTGAGGGGGAAGAGTGTGTGTCAGTTTTACATGATTGTCGGGGAGTATTTTGCCTTTTTAAATTCTTAATTGTAGTAAAACAGCTATTTTTTTTCCATTCGTTGCCACCTAACATCACAGTTTGTATTTTAATCTGGTCTTTTTAGCCATAATCAGAACGTTTTGTTTTAAATGTTCTCCCCTAAATGTCTCAAATTAGCTATGTTTCCATTCAAAAATGCTAATTAATTTTATGCGCAAAACTGGCTTATGGCATGAAAGACATGAGAATAAAGCAGTGTTTCCATCCAACGAGTCAAAGCTAACAAAATCGTCACTTCCTGATTATCTGGCGCCAAATATCAACAGTAAAAACATAATTTGCAGTGGTAGGAGAAGCTTCGTGAATCGTTTGAAGGCGTGAGAAGTTTGTCTTATTCAGTTATGCTCATATGTTTTTTTTTTATGGCCATTTTCAAAATGTTTCTTGGCGTTTTTTATGGTCATATGCAAAAGGCGCATAGAAATAGGTGGATGGAAACGTAGCTATTGACATGATTGTATCATTTAAAGAGGAACAATTCTCCTGTAAGTTATGCTTTATGAGCCACACAAGGCCTCGGTACAAAGCATATTTTTTGTACTGTATTTTATTACAGTCATATTCATCAAAAATGAGTGCTTTTTCCATTTTGTTTCACTTTCCCAAATTCCTTTTTTGTCACTTTTATTTATTTATTGTTCTGCTTTTTATGTTGAAACCTGGAACTCACTTTTTTTGTAAGGTCAGATTTTAAGTGCTGAAGAAATTTTATATACCAAAGGCCACCTCTCCAAGTCCTTCAAGTGCAATGAAAATGAAACACTCTTAATTTTGAATATGTGAATTTAACAGGGATTAAAAAGGCAGAGGTTGACAGATTAACAGTATTTTTTTCTGTTTTGTAAAAAGTATATTTTGTGTGATTCTAATTTAAAGCTCACTTTTAATAGTATATTACTGTGAAGTCCTTCCTCAGTGTTACACTTGATGTAAATAATGAATAAAGAAACTGTTGAAACAATATTGCTCTGGGAGTTTTTATTGTTTCATTTTTTTTATTTGGAATAATTAGGATGTGTAAGTGTCTTTGAATGAAGTATCTTCACCAAAACTGCATTTATTTGATCAAAAGCTACATTTTTTTTTTCATCAGAAGTTTAATTTTATTTTAGTCCGCTTAAATGCATTAAATTCACCAAGAGGGACTCTAAATACATGTATGATTTTAACGTTTCTGTTTTTAATAAATGGTGGCGTTTTGAATATTTACAGTTGAACATAAAAGCTCGGAACA